>NC_057810.1:421225678-421237224 GCF_018294505.1 Triticum aestivum
GTCTCGCCTCCCCCTCTTCTCCATTGCAAAACCACCTCCTCTCCTCTCCATCATCTCCATTCCAAAACCATCGTCTCGCCTCTCCCTCTTCTCCATTGCAAAACCACCTCCTCTCCTCTCCATCATCTCCATTCCAAAACCACCGTCTTGCCTCTCCCTCTTCTCTATTGCAAGACCACCGTCTCTCCTCCCATCTTCCAAAGCTAGGACCGGACCACTCAGAAGGACATCTATGGAGAGGGTGCAGCAGCAAATCAGGCAGATCGCCGGCGGCGACCAGGCAAAGTTAGCCAGGTTAAAGGAGATACTTACTTGGTTTGACAATGAGTGGGAGATTTCGAGGACGGTGAGGGCCATGTGGCAATGTATGCGAAAGAGCGAGATGGCGGCGATGTACTCCTCGGCGGCAGCCACGCCGCAGTCCTTCGAGTTCATCGAGAATCTCCTCTGGGGATGGAGCAGACAGATTCGCGTGAGGCGAACGTCAGGCGGAGGTGGTGGGCGTACAGGTCAAAGGTCGAGAACCCAGAGGATAACGAATCAATCGAGTACGGTGTGCTGTTCGTCAGGGTGCAGAGCTAGCTGTAGCCACGGGAGTATTCATTCTCCCACTGCAAGATGAGGCCGGAAGGTGCGACGTCGCTTCCCCGCTGTTCTCCATGGTTCCCTCGACGCTCGCCTCATTTCAACATCGACGGTAGGGTTTAAGTAAGGTTCGCACTAACCTAATCTTCCATCTGCTCATGCTTACAATCAATGTGACATCTAATGAAAATCATGCTTACAGTCAGTCTCTGAGTACTACGCCAAACACTCTAAAATAGCTCTGGACCTTTAGGTCAAAGTTGTGACACTGTGTACAAATAAAGAAAAATAGATTGGTGCTTCTTTGAGGAAAGAGTACTCCCTAGAAAACCGCCAATATAAGCTACTAGTATTTGGTTAGAGGATTTGCTGCCGAGAAAGATCCGTCCATAGAGAGCGCCACACATCCCACTGGTGGTGGTGGATGCCAATGTGTGCATGGAGCATGGTTGGTGTCGGTAATTTTTACTTGGCACACGTCGCACTCTGCATATATGCCAGTTCCATCCGTACATTTATGCGTTCCACGAAAATGCAGCTGAATAACCCTGTTTGCACAGATAATGAAAAAGTGTGATTACATTATAGTGGCACTAGCTGATGAAACATACACCAATAAATAGAAGAAAATATTGCGATAGTATCATAGTATGCCATGTTGCGAGGGCGAGATGGGCCCTGCGACGCCTCATACGGTACGAGTCATACTGGAAATCGTCACAAGTCTCCCCGATACACCTTCTGCCAGTGATGAACATCAGTGTACAACAGTAGTACAAGGAGGGGCCTTGAGACATTCACATCTCTATTTTTGCACAGATCAACTAAAATTTAGCACCCCAGTTTGCAGAAACGCTTAAACATTAACAATGGGACTAGTTGATGAAACATACATTAACAAACAGAAGCACCTTCTTTATCTACATTGGAAATGAAATGATATAGAGGACACTCACTCTATTTTAACTGTATTATTACTTCATTTTTTTAGTGACACTAGGGTCGAGAAGGTGGCAAACAAGGTGTACCGTGCGTCGCAAGGATGGAGGTCAGGGGTGCTTAGACTGGGATGCTGAAGCTGGCTCTTTCAGTCCCTATCTTCCCCCTGATGTTTCTGTGGTAGCATTTGGGTTGTAATACAAACTTGGTCGAGTTGGTGTTGTGTCCCCCTACCTGCCTAGCTTATGTGGCGAACTTGTCTCCTGCTAGTACTCGGTCCGTTCTAGTAGTAGTTGCATTACTGCCCGTTTACACTGAGATGTTGTCGGATAATGGTTCTCTATGGTTGGGTTTCTTTAAGGAAATCGGAGGGAACCCCCTCTTTCGATATATAAAAAAACAATGGCACTAGCGGTGCCAAAACATTGCCTCAAATTAATAGTGCCACTAGATTAAGGTGCTAAATAATAACATTACTGCTTTATCATGGTAGTGCCAAAATAGTAGCACAAGAGCAGGATCAACATGCAGGATCTTTTGCAAATGGTCAGACCAAAAAAGAACATACCTCGTGATGGGAACCATATCTGCAGTCAACGTCATCGTAGAAGGGATGACACCAGTCACCAACATGGATGATTCAATTCATGGGACCTTTTGGTGCATTCACCTAAAATGAAGCAATGTCCCATGAGCTAGCAGCTTCTTCTTTTTTTTAAGAAAAGGGCTCCAGCCCTGGTTCCATTTCCATCAGAAAACGAAACCCATAGAGCTTATTCTTCATTAATTGCAATAAAATTGAGCAATATCAAGGTTGGTTGTGAAGCTCCTGGAATGTTCAACTATAATTTGGTCATTTGTGCAGTTCAACTAAGATCAAGCGTGAAATGTATATCTCTGTTTGCACAAAAAAGGTGGAAAGGAGGGTGACTAACAAGTGATTAAACATGCATCAAATGAAAAGAAGCATGTTCCTTATCTCAATGGCAATCCTACAAGGACAGTAGCAATTTCTAAAGCAGCAACATTGCTAGATATTAGTGTGGGCATTAGGATTAACTATGACAACCATTAAATATGACATTACTTTAATGGTGCCATTGCTTCATTTTACCAGCAACATTACATTAACAGCTGCTACAAAGTCGGTATTTGGGAACGGGAGAGTAGGCGGACCAGGACAGTTGCATTTCTAACGAAAAGAAGAAACTTATCTTAATGGGAAATTTAGCAGGACATGAAAAAAAGTGCCATTGATTCATATTACTTGAGGCATTACACTGAAAACAACATTGGTTTAACGTGTCCTTACTTTTAACAGTGTGGCTACTACATTTGACCAGTGGCATTACATAACAGTGGCTCGGGGCAACAAACATCAGAACAGGATATCTGGGTTGGTCTCATTTTTGTTCGGTATAGCCACCTTATACTGTGTGAGGCTAGCAAATCTAGTGCTAGACTTATTCTGTTGATTTGTCCCCCAGTCCCCACTTTCTTTCCTTTTTCAACCAATAGATCGGGTTTATATTGAGTTTGTACTGCATTTCCTTTTATTTCCCTATTAGACCTAGAGACCAGTTGGGTAGCCAATCTCTGCTACTTTTCGCCCCCATTATTTCCTCTTTCGACCAAGTCCTAGATTCAGGTAACAAATCTTCCCCCACCCACACCCCCTTTCTTCCTTGTTTGAACCAAGTAGTACTAGATTAGAGTGCATGAACTAGTTTTACCTCTTAACAGTAAAAAATTAGTTGGTTTTCAAACAACCGATCGATCCTATCTACGATGGGGCCTGAGAAATAGTGAAAGATACAAATGCAGCAACGTCAGGAGCTCGGGAAGTAGAGCAAGGCCGGTTTCGAAGGAAGTTATACCTGACGGTCACCGGGATGTCGCTAGGTGGGCAGCGGGAGGCCAGATCTGCGCACACTACGGCAGTGAGGAAGAAGGGGTCGGAGGCCCTCCCTCACCAGCGGTGCTTGGGAGAGAACGACAAGGCACGCTGATCGGGATGCGCCGGCAGTGGGTAAGAGCCGTCGCTGAGGACGACCACGTGAACATTGCACCTTCTCACCTTCCCCGGCGGAGAGGATCCGGCTGGATCTATGACCAGCGGTGAGCAGAGAGAGAGAGTGTGGCCACCACTGTCGTGTTTAGATCCGCAGAGGACGAGACAGTGTGAAGAGAGCAACACTAGCAAGCAAGCGCGGAGGCTCCTGCCTATATAGTGGAGTACTAGTTTTCTTTTGTCTACCGGGCCCAGCTTGACCTCGTCAATGACTGTCGAGAAGTCTTCATGCACGTGCCCCGGAGGTGTAGTTGTCGTCATTTTGATCTAAAGCACCGGATTATAACATATAACAAAAAAAAATGCCACATGACAAGAAATCATAACCTCACTGCCCAAAGGAGACAACATGAATCCCGACGGACAAACTAAACGAGGATTGAGGGACTCCTGGACTAGGGGGTGTCCAGACAGCCGGACTATCATCGTCCGCCGAACTCCAAGACTGTGAAGATACAAGATTGAAGACTTTGTCCCGTGTCCGGATGGGACTTTCCTTGGCGTGGAAGGCAAGCTTGGCAATATGGATATGTAGATCTCCTACCATTGTAACCGTCTCTGTGTAACCCTAGCCCCCTCCGGTGTCTATATAAACCGGAGGGCTTTAGTCCGTAGGACACAACATCCATTACAACACATACCATAGGCTAGCTTGTAGGGTTTTAGCCTCCTTGATCTCGTGGTAGATCCACTCTTGTAATACACATCATCAATATTAATCAAGCAGGACGTAGGGTTTTACCTCCATCAAGAGGGCCTGAACCTGGGTAAAAACATCGTGTCCCTCGTCTCCTGTTACCATCCGCCTAGACGCATAGTTCGGGACCCCCTACCCGAGATCCGCCGGTTTTGACACCGACATTGGTGCTTTCATTGAGAGTTCCTCTGTGTCGTCACTGATAGGCTTGATGGCTTCTTTGAACAACAACACCGTCCAGGGTGAGACTTTTCTCCCCGGACAGATCTTCGTATTCGGCGGCTTCGCACTGCGGGCCAATTCACTTGGCCATCTGGAGCAGATCGAAAGCTACGCCCCTGGCCATCAAGTCAGGTTCGGAAGCCTAAACTTCACGGCCGACGTCTGAGGGGACTTGATCTTCGACGGACTCAAGCCGCAGCCGAGCATGCCGCACTGTCACGATGGGCATGATCTAACTCTGCCGCCGGACAGTACCTTGGAGGCCGAACACGAATCCGCTCCGTCCCATAGTCCGGAGCCGATTGTGCAGATCGAGGACGGGTGGCTGGACACTGCCTCGGGGGCTGCGACATCCACGGCGATGGATCCGAATACCGACCCTGTCCCTTATAAAGCTTGTGACTCCGAGGCGCCGGACTCCTTGCCGGACTCCGAACATCCCGTGCCCTTGCCAATCGAATCTGATTGGGCGCCGATCATGGAGTTCACCGCCGTGGACATCTTCCAACACTCACCCTTTGGCGACATCCTAAATTCGCTAAAGCATCTCTCGCTATCCGGAGAGCCCTGGCCGGATTACGGCCAGGATGGTTGGGATGCGGATGACAAAGAAATTCAAAACCCACCCACCACCCACTTTGTAGCCACTGTCGACGATCTAACCAACATGCTAGACTATGACTCCGAAGACATCGACGGTATGGACGACGATGCTGGAGACGAACAAGAACCAGCGCCTACAGGGCACTGGAAGTCCACCTCGTCATATGACATATACATGGTGGACACCCCAAAAGATGGGGACGGCGAGGAAGCAGCGGAGGCAGATTCCTCAAAGAAACAGCCCAAGCGCCGACGTCAGCGGCGCCGCTCTAAATCCCGCCATAGTAAGAATGGAGATTCCGGCACAGGAGATAATAACACCCCAGAAAGTGCCGAAGACAATCCCCTCCAGCAAGATTCAGCGCAGGAGGATGCAGAAGCAAGCCCTCACGAGAGAGCGGCAGACGAAGAGGTCGAGGATGATAATTACATACCTCCCTCCGGAGACGAGGCAAGCCTCAACGACGACGAATTCGTCGTGCCGGAGGATCCCGTCGAACAAGAGCGTTTTAAACGCAGGCTTATCACCACGGCAAATAGCCTAAAGAAAAAGCAGCAGCAGCTTCAAGCTGATCAAGACCTGCTACCCGACAAATGGACCGAGGTCCTTGCGGCTGAAGAGTATGAACTCGAACGCCCCTCCAAGAGCTACCCAAAACGCAAGTTGCTCCCCCGATTAGAGGAGGAAGCATACATACCTTCATCACCAGCGCATAATACGGCTGACCGACCACCCTGTGGTCGCGACAGAGAGGCATCCAGGCCCTCCACCAAGACCGTACCCCGGCATCGCTCCAAAAGCGCGAAGCCAAGAGGGAATGCCCCGGACTTGCGAGATATATTGGAGGACAAAGCAAGGCAATCCAGATCCATCTATGGATCATGTGGGCACCCCACGACACATGACGAATACCGTCGCGCCGGATACAGCAACTCCGGCCGGGCCGAACACAGCTGACAACGCTCCCTTGAGCTACGCCGTGATATTGCTCAATACAGAGGCGCCGCACACCCGCTATGCTTCACTGACGAAGTAATGGATCATCAAATCCCTGAAGGGTTTAAACCCGTAAACATTGAATCCTACGATGGCACAACAGACCCCGCGGTTTGGATCGAAGATTATCTCCTTCACATCCACATGGCACGCGGTGACGATCTCCACGCCATCAAGTATCTCCCACTCAAGCTTAAAGGACCAGCTCGGCATTGGCTTAACAGCTTGCCCGCAGAGTCAATTGGGTGTTGGGAAGACCTGGAAGCCGCATTCCTCGACAACTTCCAGGGCACATATGTGCGACCACCAGACGCCGATGACCTCAGCCACATAATTCAGCAGCCAGATGAATCGGCCAGACAACTCTGGACACGGTTCTTAACAAAGAAAAATCAAATCGTCGACTGTCCGGATGCAGAGGCCCTCGCAGCCTTCAAACATAACATCCGTGACGAGTGGCTAGCCCGGCACCTAGGACAGGAAAAGCCAAAATCCATGGCAGCCCTCACATCCTTAATGACCCGCTTCTGTGCGGGAGAGGATAGCTGGCTAGCTCGCAGCAACAACCTCAGTAAAAATTCGGGTAGTCCGGATACCAAGGACCACAATGGCAGGTCGCGTCGAAGCAAAAATAAACGCCGCGTTAACGGCGACGATAAGGAGGATACGGCAGTCAACGCCGGATTCCGAGGCTCTAATTAAACCCGGTCAGCGGAAGAAGCCATTTAAAAGAACCACTCCGGGTCCGTCCAATTTGGACCGAATACTCGACCGCTCATGCCAGATACATGGCACCCCCGAAAAGCCAGCTAATCACACCAACAGAGATTGTTGGGTATTCAAGCAGGCAGGCAAGTTAATTGCCAAAAACAATGACAAGGGGCTGCATAGCGACGACGAGGAAGAGACCCGGCCGCCGAACAGTAGGACAGAAGGGTTTCCCCCCACAAGTGCGGACGGTAAACATGATATACGCAACCCATATACCCAAGAGGGAGCGGAAACGTGCACTAAGGGACGTATACGCGATGGAGCTAGTCGCCCCGAAGTTCAATCCATGGTCCTCTTGCCCGATCACTTTCGATCGAAGAGACCATCCGACCAGCATCCGCCATGGCGGATTCGCCGCATTGGTTTTAGACCCAATCGTCGATGTATTTCACCTCACGAGAGTCCTGATGGACGGCGGCAATAGCCTGAACCTGCTTTATCAGGATACAGTGTGCAAGATGGGCATAGAACCCTCAAGGATTAAACCTACAAAGACGACCTTCAAAGGCGTCATACCAGGTGTCGAAGCTAATTGTACAGGCTCAGTCACGCTGGAAGTGGTCTTCGGATCCCGGATAATTTCTGGAGCGAGGAGTTAATCTTCGACATAGTCCCGTTCCACAGCGGGTATGATGCTCTGCTCGGGCGAACCGCGTTTGCAAAGTTCAACGCGGTGCCGCATTATGCATACCTCAAGCTCAAGATGCAAGGCCCTCGTGGAGTCATTATGGTCAACGGAAACACGGAACGCTCCCTCCGAACGAAGGAACATACAGCGGCTCTCGCGGCAGAAGTACAGAGCAGCCTTCTAAGGCAATTTTCGAGTCCGGCCGTTAAACGACTGGACACAGCCAAACGCGCCCGGAGCTGTCCGGCGGCGTGCCCGCCGAACTCATGATGCAACAGCTAGGGAGGGAAAAAGGCTGCGACGGACACTCAGGTGGTCTCCATTATGAGCATTAAATTTGATTATACACACCAGTCCGCAACCCACCCCTGGAGGGGGACATGTTTAA
The DNA here is from genome assembly GCF_018294505.1 of Triticum aestivum. NCBI lineage: Eukaryota > Viridiplantae > Streptophyta > Magnoliopsida > Poales > Poaceae > Triticum > Triticum aestivum. The sequence goes on from NC_057810.1 coordinate 421,233,580, forward strand.
TTAGTCCAATCCCTTACTTATTGCACTATTTGTATCATTCCGCACTCATAGCAGAATTCCTTAAATAAATAATGCAGCATTTTTTGCCTATAATTGCATCACTTTACATATATGTTCATTAATGACATCTTGCACCCGTATATTTTGGTACGGCCGAATACACCAGGGGCTTATGTTCCCCGCATTATGGTGTCATAAGTCCGAACATTTTCACAAGTGCGGCACCCCGAACTTATAGCATTATATGAATCGGCTCCGAATCATGTCTTGGGTCAATAGTTGGGTTTGCCCGGCTCCCATGTTTTGGTACCTTACGTTCCGTTCCGTCGGCTAAGGTAGCACTGGGAGAACCACTGCGATTGCGCCCCGGTTGAGCTGGGCGAGCGCCTCAGTGGAGAAAGCTAAAACTGACTGGCATGATAAGGCGAGAGACTGGTCGCTGTTCGAGAGGTCTTTTCGGGTCCCTAAAGACTTATGCCACTTCGAGCGAAGAACCAGAGAATGTCCGACGAAGGCATGGATAGCGCCCCGAATTCGGTCTTCCGAATACTAGGGGCTTCGCCAAAATTTAAAATTATAGAATCCTATGGCTAAGTGAGAGTGTTCAAGCATTATAAGTCCGGTTGCCTTGTTCGTTGTGTTGAGCGCCTCCCTAGATGGACCCAAAAATGGGAACAAGAGTGCTCAAATTTATCCCGAACACCCCAGCACTAGTGGCATGGGGGCTGAAGCCGACGACTTGCCATCTCTCAGATTTTATAAACGGCTGCACAGAAGGTAATATTTTAAATTAAACAAGCGTTGCTTAGTGCATATGAACAAAGTTTTCAGCGCACAGGATAATACATAGCGAGTCTACTCAATAATTACATCTTTGGGGCACTCATCTGCAATCTTGCGGGCACCCTTCAGGACAGTCTTATAGTACATCTCGGGCGTATGATACTCCTTGCCCGCTGGCGGCGCGTCAGTGATAAGCCTCTCCGCATCCAGCTTGCCCCAGTGCACCTTTGCCTCCTTCTTCTCTCGCTCTGCCCATTCCGCGGCCGCATTGCGTTCGGCCGCGGACACAGCCTCCTTCAGGGTCGCCACCTCGTTCGTGGCCCCTGCAGTACCCATGTTATCCTTGTTATTATTTGCAACCTAAATCCTTTTCTGTAAGGTAACTATTCAAAGTGGTGTTACTCACCTTCTTTGTCCTCGAGCTGCTTCTTAGCACGGCCGAGCTCTTGCTCGGACCGCTCGAGATCCTGCTTCAATACACCAACCTCCGCAGTCAGTGCGGCAGAGGTCAGCAGCGCAGCCTGCAAACCCATATTGACATACTTTTTAGCAACCCTGCGTATATCTTTTTAGATCCTTAGTCCGGCTTTTCTTTCCGAACACCGAACTGAGCATCAGGGGCTACTGTCTATGCGGTATTACATTACATAATTTTAACTTCTTACCTCAAAGCCTGTTAGAAGGCTACTGCAGGCTTCGGTCAGCCCGCTCTTGGCGAGCCAAACCTTCTGAATCACCGCACTCATGATAGTGCAGTGTTCCTCCTTGATGGAAGCGCCATTGAGCGCCTCCAACAAGTTGTCCGGCGCCTCCGATTGGACGGGGGCCGCCGGTGTCACGGTCTTGCCCTTCTTGCGAAGGGGCCGCCTGCCAGACTCTGGAACCACTGCAGGTTCCAATGTAGAGTCCGGCACAAAGTCCGGGAGGCTGCCTTGCGGCGCCTTCGGAGCCTCCTCCTGATGGGTCCCTTCCCGGGATCCCACCTCGGCGTCCTCAGCGGCGCGAGGGGTGGAGGCAGTCGGGATGGAATCTACATCCGACGGAGCCAACGACCCGCTCGACGAAGCGGGGAGATCATCATCGGCCGGACTGCAGGCATTATGCGGCATTGGAAAGACGCTATATGACATGAAAAGAAATTATAAATCATTCAGGAATCCGGATACTTACGATCTCGCCGGAGGCCTGACCCTTGAAGGCCACTCTTCGCCGCCAACGTTGGTGTTGGCAGAGCTGTCTGGGGGAATAGTTCTTCCCCTCTTGGACCCTTTGGCCTCCCCTGTTGGGGAAGCCTTCCTCTTCCTCTCTCCCTCCTCTGGGAGAGAGTCTTCTTCCTCCTCCTCGTCTTTGGGTGAGGAGCCCGCCTTGGAGTCGTCGGACACCTGAAAACGGGAACTCTTTCGAGTACCCGTGGCCACCTTCTTGGCCTTCTTCTCCGGCACCACATGCGGTGCCGGAACCAGCAGCCCCGCTAGACAGGTGTCTACTGGGTTTACCGGCATAGGAGCCGGGCAGATGAGCTGCCCAGCCTTCTTCATCCAGTCCTGTCAAAGGGAAAGGGAGATCGAAACCCACTTAGAGTCAAACTATTAACAACAAGTGTCCCGTAAAGGGGTAGAATCACTTACCTCATCAGCTGGACGCTGCGAGTGAAATCCGCAATCTTCACTCGCGGATGCGGGAGCTTCGGCGCCCTTGAACAGCACCCTCCAGGCGCCTTCGTACGTCGTGTCAAAGAGCCCGCTCAACGCCTGGTGCTGTGCCGGATCGAACTCCCACAGGTTGAATGCCCGTTCTTGGCATGGGAGAATCCGGCGGACGAGCATGACTTGGACCACATTAACAAGCCTGAGCTTCTTGTTCACCAGCTTCTGGATACATGCTTGGAGTCCCGTCAGCTCCTCCGAACTACCCCATAGCAAGCCCTTCTCTTTCTAGGAGGTGAGCTGCACGGGGATACCAGATCTGAACTCGGGGGCTGCCGCCCATGTAGGGTCGCGCGGCTCGGTGATGTAGAACCACCCCGATTGCCACCCCTTGACGGACTCCACAAAGGCCCCTTCGAACCAAAGGACGTTGGGCATCTTGCCCAACATGGCGCCTCCGCACTCCGCTTGAGTCCCCTTCACTACCGTCGGCTTGACATTGAAGGTCTTGAGCCACAATGTAACGCCCCGGTTTCGATGCGCCAGGTGTCTGCCAGTTATTCGCCGTCGTTGCCATGTCATTTTCTTGCGTGTTGCATTTCGTCATGTCATCAGGTGCATTTCATTTTGCATACATGTTCGTCTCATGCATCCGAGCCTTTTCCCCGTTGTCCGTTTTGCAATCCGGCGCTCCTATGTCCTCCGGCGTCCCCATCTTCTCTCTTTTCGTGAGTGGGTATTAAACTATCTCGGAGTGGACCGAGTCTTGCCAAGCGGCCTTGGTATAGCACCGGTAGACCGCCTGTCAAGTTTCGTGCCATTTGGAGGTCGTTTGGTACTCCAACGGTTAACCGGGTAACCGTGAAAGCCCTCTTTGAGTTGCAGCCCAACACCCCTCCAAAGTGGCCCAAAACCCAGCAAACTCCTCTCCATGCTCTCGGTCGTTCGATCACGATCGTGTGGGCGAAAACCGCACCTCATTTGGACTCTCCTAGCTCCCTCTACCTATAAAACTTGCCCCTCCCCCGAATTTCGCGGATGAAACCCTCCAAACCCTAGCAATTTTCCTCCTCGCGCCGCCGGACGCGTCCGCCCGCGCCAGACACGTCCGCCGGCCACGTTGCCTGGACCAACCACAGGCCGCCACGTCACCCTGCCGCCCCTCTCCTCCACTCCCACGCTGACACGTGTCGCCGCCGCCATCCCACCGCGTCCC